>NW_026865685.1:0-11683 GCF_026571515.1 Ruditapes philippinarum
TGTTTTATGAACCCTAGCCCTGTTCTCTGAACTTCAGTTTTTAATATAAGCCGCTCATAATTATTTCCAAAATTAAAGGGAGCTTATCAGGACATAAGATCAATAAAATGAAGCGTGCGTGATTTAGTGCCCTTATAACCTATTTTTAGAACAATCTAAAAGGGATAACCAATTATCGGGATAGACAAAGGGAAGCAACCTGTAGATCTTAAATATGTAACTTAATTCAGTTATAAAAATGATAACGTGTTTAAGTTACACCCCTGACTGACATAATAGCGTGTATTGAGGGCCACACAATATTTTATGAAATAAAATTCGCCAATCAGAAAATACCTATTACAATCACGATTTATTTTAAGGTAATATAGACTTTTACTTATATTACGATGGGAAGACATACATATACATGTGTACTTATATTCTTACATTGAATTTATGCCGATTGTTAAACACCATTATAATATGGGGAGACTTTTGAAAAGAGACATACTGGTTACGTAAGACAGAAACATTTTTCCGGAAGGGTTTGAATGCAAAGGTGCTTTACAAATAATAAAATCGTTTTTCAAGTATATATACTTGCAACTTTTTACAAACTCGTCAATATCTTTTTTAGTACATATCGGCATAAAAAGACTGTTCTGTTTTAGTAGTCATTAACTGTATCTAAAATTGTTATTAATTTATTTGAATCTATACAAATACATTATTTATGTCGATGATATAAGTATTTAATTACCTCCCTTTATTCGCGCATATTTTGATTGTTACATTTATATTCTACATTATTCATAATGTATTCATATGATTTTTGATTATTTCGTATAACATAAATTGATTTTGAGCATAATACCATGTTTTGAATAGATATTAGATAGATCATTTTCATTTTATTCGATAGCTTTATAAGATATACTGGTTGATAACGATGTTTCTAAATTATTATCTCCCTTTTTTACAATTTTCTACATGTGATTTAATTCAAAGCACATTTTTTTCGGATTCTAAACTTTCACATAAGTACTCACTACTTTTTATTTTCATACTTGTTTCATACATTTATTTACTACCCTAGTTTCTCTATGAAATATACAGTTATTTTATGTAATTTTTTTCGAAAATTATATATGGTATTTAAAATATGTATGTTTATATATACACATGCACATGTTTTATTGTATATTATAACGTTATTTACGCGCCAAATGTGACGTCTATTAACGTAAACGTTTGTTTTGTACGTTTACGTCATTTTTTTTTTGTATCAACTCAGGAAGCTGAATAAAGCGAAACATGTTTTGATACTTAATTTGTGTTGGTTTTTTGATCCAATCATCCTATTGAATTCAAGTCACATTCTGTATCAGTACATTGTGTTATAATATATTGTGATATTTTTATATTTTACCAAATCGATTTGTAATAAGCTATTGTTGTACATTTCCTATAACCTATTAAAATAGTTAGTCTTTTAAAATAAGACTTGACAATGAAAAAGGAATACAGTGTCACTTTAAGCAAGTACACTCAGTACAATGATATCGGCTAGGACTTAAAGCTTACAGCCCTACAGATGAGATAACGATAAAATTTTAGAATGCCAACATATGGAAAATAACTATGCACACATTTTGAATAAAAATGACATATGCCAAAACAATATTTTTGTATAACGTGTGATAAAAACACAGCAAAAGCATTATTTAAAAAAAATATTTTATCCCACAACATTATCGTGGACTGAAAGTACCCGTAATATGTAAATTACGTTCTATGTTCTCTTTGTATTTTTTTTTTTTTTAGAGTATTAGTTTCGAGGAATTAACATGATTTTAGAGACATGCTGCATATTCAAATCAAAGGGGGGATATATGTGCGAGAACAGTTCTATTTATGGAAAAGTTCTGCATTCGATGCTTTATAGTTTATTAACAATTATCGTATCTTATCGTAAGTGAAGTTATATATGTGTAATAAGAGTAGAAAAAAGAAGAACTGATTATCAAATATGCAATTACCTCGACGCCATATGCGTATTGAAATTCTTTGTTAACTGTCAACCAAAAAACATGCCATGCCACTATGCCATATTGTTTTACTGATTCAATGACCAATTTCTTCATAAGAAAAGACAACATGTGTTCGTCCTTTGATGACTGATGGGATTAGACTCACGAGCCGATGACCTGTCAATCCTTTTGGTTATGCTACATAGAAAGACAAGGAAAACAGTTAAACACATGATAACATATAAATTATACGCGGTCAGTCGTAGCATAATGTCCAGAAACTACATCAATTCCTTTATTTATAGCTGGCAGGAATGAAAAAGGTGATACATAAAACGAAGAGTATAATCGGAAAAAATTTAATTTTGAGTAAGAAATAAATTATAAGTTAGGTATACACAGAATTTATAGTACTGAGCAGATGTCTACTTTACACGGCCGATCGCACATCAAGTTTATGTTGCGATAAACCCTTATTACCAAATGCAACTTTACAACAAAATATCATTCACATGTGAGTGTAGAAAAAAATAATGTTATAAATATTTGGCCTCCCAGCAAGATAATTAGTGAAAAATAGTCTGCTCTACCCAACAATGTCAAATATATATACATACTTTATACATTATCAAAGACCACGCCCACAACTAACGGTCTAAGACCGCGTGGTAGTATACTAATTTATTTAAATCGGCATTTAACCAGAGGTTTATACGACCAACATCCGAAAGGTTAAGATTGTCAAAGCTTTAAATATTTAAGCTACCCATTTTATTTACAGGTATAATAACAAGTCTCTAAAAAGAGCTAGCACTTATTCTAAACAAATATAACCAGTCTGTAGAAAATTCAGTTGTCTATGTTCGATAAGGGTTTTTCACGAAAGTTGTATATAACCATTACTGTTCGTTTTATCTTATATTAACCACCTACTGAATAAGTTGATGATAAGTGACACCACACAAGAATTGGTATTAGAAATAAAATGTACGCAAAATCATTAAAATTTATATTATGCGGTGAAAAAACCCCAACTAAATTCATTCAATGAATAACAACAGAATTCTGCTTCAGATAGGGCAGATACTACAGTAATTGAAATTCGTAACATATTGAAATGTAAACCAGATATATAAATAAACAGTATAAATCGTCAATGTTGAATCACTATCTGTTTAGGAGAAACCAAGCACGTGTTCGTGCTGATGGCACGTGTTCGTGCTGATGTGTCAAGATAACTAGAAAATTGGGTTTTTAAAAAGTAAAAGAATATTCAAATGTATTAAACAGTCGGAAACTAAATAAATCATGCACTTTTATATTGTATAATACAAAAGCTAACTGATTTATTTAATTAAGGCAAGGTAGAGAACAAAGGTAGCGAGCTCACTAACTATGAAATACAATGTACATGAGAGGTAGAACTTAAAAATCGTAGAATACAATCTCTAACTGTTAAAAAAAAAACAATTATGGCAAATAAAATACTTATCTGAATGTTAGATGACAGTATTCGGCATTTTAAACCATATCAGCTGCTATATAAACATCGGCTGTGGGTTTTAATGAACGATGTTACCACGTTGGAATTTAAGCTAGAAGTGATTTACTAAAGCTGTAGGATTCTACGCACGGAATTCACGTGACAGAGATAACGGTGTAAACTTCTAAACCTGTTTTATACACGCTTAGACGAGTGTTGATACGGTCATGCATTAATAACCCGCTAAATTAAAACGCTTTATTTAATAAAGAAAATAAACCCACATATAAAATTATATAAACGTCACGATTATCCAATGAAAAGCGACGTTACAAACGTGCAGTATTATAAACATTAAATGACCCTTCAGGAGGAGGCAATCCTAAGATTGGGGACATGATTTATTTAACTTTTATAGAGGAAAATAAGGTTGTTGACATAATTTATTTCATTTTATAGCAGATAACAAGGTGAAGTCAATGATGTAACCACCACAGCAAAGCTATTATTAAAGCGAGTGGAATTACTACTTTAACCTGCATAGGAATCCACTAGGCAATACTAGATGCATAATATCATATCTGAGTTCTTGGCAATGCAGTTTCACGACAGAAGACATTTATATATGTATTTTCTTAAACTAGCTTATATACATGTAAATTCACCCATTTTATATTCCAGGAGCTTATATATCACTTGTAGAGGACCACAAGGTGAGGCATCGTGCTTAATATCATTTAGCCAGTCATTATACTTTCAGAGAAGAAGCTTGTCAAGATACGTATTTATAAATTTAGTGACCCTAATTAAGCGCTCGGCCATTTTTGACCCTAGGGGCATTATACATTCTTCCTTCGGAGATCGACTAGGAAACACTACCAATCAAATATCTTATCACTTGGCATTTAATTGTTGTTTCAAAAAATAAGACCTTATTGTCTTTACCTGTATGTCTTTGGGGGGGGTTGTTGTTGTTGTTTTTTTTTTTTTTTTTTTTTTTTTGTTGTTGTTGTTTTTTATCATTTTATACACATTAAGGTCTGTTAATAACTTACTCGGGACATGAAATAAATACATGAAATAACTATTCATGTACAAGCAGAAGAACAAAATAAAAAGCCAAAGGCGAACTTACATCATCCGGCTTATACTTTCAAAAATACAAATCTTTGAATAGTCTTCAGTCAATAGCATGATTACTTATCTTTATAACAAAGGTTATCCCTGCTGGTAGAGCTTTCTTGCGAAAATTTTATGTTTCTATGTCTAAGATTATTTGTTTAGTTTTATTTTATTTTATACGTGTTTACAAAGGGACATGCCCGAATGCGCCATGACCTGGCTCTTATTATTAACTGGATATAATGGACTCGCAATGTTAAATGACAAGATTTGGTCAGAAACTACATTTTTAAACCACCATACTGACGCCTCCGGTAATAGTTTTTTAGGTTGTGGCTGCTAGATTAAAGGTCAGTAGTGGGCCTTAAAGTGGCCAGCTCACTGGAAGGAGCTTGTTTTTAAGGACATCACATATCATGAACTCGTGCCTATTGTTTTAGCCAGTATTCAAGAGGCCGAAGCCTAGACCTGATTTTTAGTTTTAAAAAAATCAGAACCATTCAAGCGCGGTATGATTTATCTGCTATTTGTGCACTTTTCGGAAAGATGCAAAATCTAAGAAAAAAAATCAAATGTTTACATTTTTCTGTATGAATGCCTTTCATTGTTAAACTGAATCGTTTTATCACTTGAAAAAATTTCTTTCAGAATTCTCTTATCATACATTCATTGGAACATAATGGGGTGAGGCTTCCTGCAAATTTAGAATTTAGATTTTTTTGGTTCTATTTTATTTGCTTCCTTTTTGTCAATAGTAAAAGTTATATATTCACATAAGATATTTAAGCGAAAACCTAACTCAAATTTGCTTTAATAGTAAACAACATTTTATTTATTGCTTAATATTTGTTATTGTACTGTACATTGTATTGTTAAAACATGACTAATAATTCCTAAAATAGCTAACAACAACAAACAAGAACAGCTTTTCAAAAGTAGATACGCGTATTATAACATTAAAACAATACCAGTCTTTTTTGTGTGATTAAAACCTATTTAAATATATGCTTTCAGAAAATTAACATATCCTTCTTATTTTCTCTATTTTAAAAGATAACAAATTATAAGAATTATAAAACTTAATTTTACAGAACACAAGTTACATGTAGCAACACAATAATATACAATGCATAGTATACCAATACATATTATAGGTGACATGGCAACTGTGAGTCTGTAAAAGTACTATCAATATTGTTATGATTTGGAAATCATATTATTTTATGGATTGGATTTGGGGGTAGATGTGTACCTATATTGGTGATTGTTTAACAATCTTGATCAATTTTGAAACGGATTGTGGAATGATCGTTGATGTTTACAAATAAACTACAGATTATTTTACGCTATTTTTGTCACAGTTGATGGTCACATGGCCGACTTAGTTAACTTTCAAATGTTTTATCGATGCAGTAACTTTTGTAAACAAAACAAAAAAGACAAGTGCTGATCAACAAAATGAAAATTACTGAAAATAATATCTGAAAAGAAATAGACTGGATGTAAATAATTATATAGATTCTATTTTAAAAAAGCATGCTGCACGGGACTTTACAAAATGTCACTTTAGCATGGTTGGAGTACATTAGATCATTTTCATATTTTTGTCATTAATTTGCCTGAGTATCCCTTTAAAATCAATAGGATGTCCGCCAGTTACTGCATACAACACGTATAATGATGTTGATTTTCTTACTTAAACCAAATTAACAGTGAATTACTTTCGAGAGTATTATTGAGCTTTTATATCAGCGAAGTACATCCAAATCGGTAAGGCTGTACGATCAAATAGCTTAAACACGAGATCAGTTGTGAAAGATAATGTAGGTTCTCTGGTAAATTAAGTGAAGTGTCTTTCTTCCCTGCTCAGTCAAGTGTTTCCCGTATTTAAAAGAACTACCCTATATTGTGAAGTATACCCCAAGGTTCTGATATGAATCTGTTATCTGTAAAGTTGTAACAGAGTAAAGATATTATAAAGATATTATTATTAAGATTCCAAATACAGCATTGTTGCACAAACCCGTTGAAGAAATTCCTGTAATTTCACAGGATCTTCATATATTTAGACGGTTTTGTCAGCAAAATTAAAATAATGTTCAAAAACACGATTAAATCGCTATTCAATTCATAACAATCTGCACTATTATGACCCTTACCGTCTAAATACTAATCCTCCAAACAGAATCAAACGTCTTAGAGAAATACGTGACGATAAAGTTCATAAATCACAGAGATAAAGTCGCAACAAAACGCGAGATGACACAGATAGACAATGAAAATTATTTTTAAAAGAATCAACATGTTCTTTTCACTTGTTTATACTTTTATAAGGAAATAAATTAAAACGTTAAAACTGTATCTGTTCGCCATTTTGCATCCGGTTGCATTGTTAATTATCTCTACATGTAAAAGACTAACTCATTTTAAAATAATTTCCTTAACTATTGTTTCAAAAGTGAAACTATATCTATAATGGTGTTAGAATTTGTCTCTCATCACTTGTTAAGGTGACAACAGACACTTTCCGTGGTACTACCATAAGTGTCATTTAAACCAACATATTTTAGTAATAATTCTTATTTATTTAAATCTGTGCGTTAAATGTCTTTGATCTTCATACAAAATAACATATTGGAAAAAATGCCTTTGTAAATAATAAAATTTGAACAAGAAAACGTATTATTTTTAAATCGTCCTATCAAAGTCATTTTTAACTTTTTTTTGTCACATCTAACCTTTGCAAAATAGACATAATTATAATATCTAGAGAACCGTGTCTCAGATTTAATTTTTATCTTTTCTACAAAAAAAAGACCTAACGTCAAACATTTTATGCGACTTTTTCACCATACATATTACATAATTAAAGATAATAAAGTCACTGATTGTGCTAATAAAAATCCCTGACACAGTTCCCTCCGTAAATAAATTCCCTTTCATATGCTTTAAACTGCATGTAAATTGCCTGATTATTAAAAAAGTTATGCCTATTCAAAGTTAGTCCGACCCGTATCAAACGAAGTGTCATAAATCGGCTGTTCTCTCTCAGACCCCTGCGTTTCACGCCAAAGTAATGTAAGCCACAGCTTCGAATGGCCAGTTAGGATTTCTTGGATATAGTGAATATTCTGGATTTAAATGACTGATTGTCTTTAAAGTGCATTTTCAGCATGAAATTTGTTTTTCTGACATCTAATATGATCACTGGCAAATTTGAAAACATGGCCAGAAATCACATGCTGTTGATTATAGATGTCAAGGCCGCCATTTTTGTAAACATTGCTTTTAAACAGCATGCACGGTAAAAAGAAGTCATTTTACAGGGGAGTACAAACTTTTAGAAGTAGCAAAAATCTACAAGGTTGAGGACTAGTTTCTTTGTGATATTTTGCATGAATAGGGAGTTGCTAAAGCAGAAGTGTTCCTTTAGCCTGTATACTTGCAGATATTTTTTGCCAGAGCGACAAAATGTGTTGTTTTGGGTCTCGCGCCACTGTAGATTTTGGCTTCAACGGAAAGAATTGCAACTTTTTTGACTGCCTGCCTGTTGCAGATGGGATAATTTCTTTGTAGATTTGCAATCTTATGTCATATATGTTCTCAACAAAATGTGTTTTTTCCAGGTTGTGTAGTAGTTTGGTATCAGAATTATTAGACGTATTGCTTGTAGCTATATAGGACATTGACGGCAGGAACTTGAAATAAACTGTGGAGTGCTACCTAAATTATTGAATAACACGCAAATAACACAAAAAGGGGCCACAAGTTGCAGTAACATACTCTAACAACTTTTTATGACCCATTGACATCTGACCAATTAAATATCTGCTGATTAATATCATTCTATAGCAAAAATGTCTTCAAATCTTAACGTTTCTTTTATTATTTAATCATATTTATTTACTATTTTTAAGAAATATAAAAGCGCTATGTTCACCAAGCACCAAAAATAGCTCGATCTTAGATATTGAAGCGTCAATTTGATAGGCAGTTGGTAGTTGGATATTCAAATAACCTACTACCTACTAGCTGGTAGTTGGTAATTCTTAATTTCCAACTACCTACCGGCAGGTAGTTGGTAAATCGAATTTTGCATGTTTCCCTTAAAAAACAACAACAACAAAATAAACAATAAGATTTTTTCTGGATTAAGTATAATGGATAGATGTGCTTTTCAACATTGAACACATTGTCTCACTATGTCAACCAGCGGAATCAGACGGCTATAGTACAACATGTTGACCAGTTAAACTTATGTTAAGGTAAACTTATAGTGGAAATTGTTGACCACTTATGTTAGATATATAGAAAAAAATATGTGTTGACGTAAATTTCTAATTACATTTATCTTTATTTACAATGTAAGTAATATAATAAATTAAACATCTTACAAAACAATAAAACCAATGATGACGATCTATGAATATAATTTGTTTGTCTTTTTTATACAAGTAATAAACAATGATTTTAATTTTTTTTGCATCTTTTAAATGTCAACATAGGATCATTTTCATCTGACAGAAATATTTCTATTACATTGTATATTAAAGTTTCACGCAATTTATTACATTTTCCGTCTATGTTTAACTCTTTCAGTATCTATAAATAAAATGATTCTTATTATTAATTTATGATTTCATTTAAACATTATTAGTATACAGAAAAGAAACAAACAAAAAATATTAAAAAGAAATTAAGAAGAAAAAAAGTATAGAAAAAAGTAAAACTAAAATCATATATTCTTTACCGTCAGTTTATTAGCCAGCAGTTTAGAACCGTCCGTCGACAATGCGATAACGCGATGACGACAGTGCGACAGTGCGATGACGACAGAACGACAGTGCGATGGCGACAGTGCGATGGCGACGATAACACTATCGCTCTGTCGTCATCGTACTATCGCGTTATCGCATAGTCGCCATTGCACTGTCGCATTGTCGTCATCGCACTTTCGCATTGTCGTCATCGCATTGTCGTATTGTCGTCATCGCACTCTTGCATTGTCGCCCTCTGTATTTTAACGTATAACCACGATGGCCCTTACGGTATTCCGTAACAAACAGTGGAAAACTCAATACAATATGTTTACAAATAACAATTACTGTGAAAAATTACAAATGACAAGGAGTACGTGACCCGGCAATAACAATAAGTTTTTTTGCGTTATGACGTCGCAAAAATGAAATAAAAATGTCATTCTTTCTGGAAGTCTTTTTTTCCAAGTGCACTAGGTGTCAGAATCATGTATGTATAGCCAAGCCTCACTTGTCGAGATTAAGTGAGAAGGGAAACAATAACATTCTCTTTCGACTGTACGAGAAAAATGTCCGGTGGCTGGCCGCTCTCCGCTTTTTATTGTGATTTCTGAGTAATCTGGAAAGTCAACAGGCATAGACTAATGCCAAAAGGTATTTAAAGAAGTAATGTACACATGACAATGTACATGTATTTAAAAATGTATTTGAACCTTCGTGAAGAGTGTCTTGGTCTGTAGTCGGTTAGTCGAACTATCATCAATCATCTTCAAATATTTCACACAACGATTGTTATTTGTGTCGTATATCATTTAAACATAATTATGATGATACGGACAGTCCACAATATTGAGCCCTAAGTGACTCCAGAAATTACTAGTTCCAGTCCGATGTTACCCATCAACCACTATAAGCTGTTCACATCCACTTATAAAAACATTACATGTGTACCGTAGGATTTCAGTTTTAATAATAGACTTACTTTGCATTGACGTATAATGGAAGCTAACTTACAAAATTTTGTATAGAATAAGAACAACATTGTTTAGAGTTCAGATATTTGGCATGTCGCATTCCCTACTACGCAATGTACACAATGACACTAGGGTAAACATGGCATCGGGGTAACTGTTTCAGTCATTCACTTGAATAGAAAATATAATTTAAACATTGTATCCACTAAAATTATAATCTCCACAGATTTCAGATTTGGTATATGGCAGATTCTTGCAGTATTTTGTGAATGTAGAATAAATTATTCGCCGAGGTTAAATTTGGCCGAGCACAAGAGTTTTTTTTTCATGTATTCTTGTATAAGAACCTCTATTGAAGTTTCATGGCAAATGGGAATATGTTGCAGGTCACATTGACTACTAGAACTTAGCACAAGGTAAGTTAACTCGCCTCTGGGTCAAAAAATGGCACCGTATTGAGTTGTAAAAGAATATAATTGTTCTCATAACCTTCAATGCCAAGATTCATGTAGCTTATCTTGATAGTCAATTACAAATATTATGCAAATAATGTAAGCCCTGGATGTCAGACTCGTGCCACTTTTTGCATCGATTTGTAAAACTCTTTACATTAACATGTCCCGTAGACAACATGGCATAGAAATAACTGTGCCTCTTGGACAGTTTAACTAAATGTATAACCATAAGTTCAAAAACTTGTAACAACTGTGAATCTCTAAAAAGGTTGAATTATAACCCAGACATGGTTTGGGCACTCAAGGGTACTTTTTTTAACTTTAAAACCTGAATTTTGCCAGTCAAATAAATTTGAAAATTTTCTACTCAAAAGACCAAAAGGGTATGACTAGATATTTTACTGAAAACATTTTCCCAGTAAAAGTAGAAGAATATAAAAAAAGTCATTAAATTCATGTAAGTCTTGTCATATATGTTAAAGCGTGTTCTCATCCGGCGTCATTTAAAAAATTTCAAAGGTCAATAATAGAGATGCAAGTTACCAAGTTTTAATCACATACAACAATATAAGGAATCAAACACTGTAAGTTCAAGCCTTTTTTGGTGAGGAGTTGCCTTTAACGGTCAAGGCATAAAAAATGAAGCCACGGTTTGTCCCTACGTGAGCATAAGAGGCTTCTAAATGGGTTCGAATAACTGGATACTATGCATCGAGTAGGTGAGGTGGGTTTGACCCTTGCTGTTGCTTCGAAGATTGTTATAGATGTTATACTACATGTTGTTGCGCCGTAAAACCAGGTAAACAAACAAAACTATACGTGAAAATTCAATAGCAGGAACAAATCTGTACCGATGGTCCATAGCCTAAAAAATCAAATT
>NW_026865686.1:0-16848 GCF_026571515.1 Ruditapes philippinarum
TTTGTTCAATTTGACTAATTCAATGAAACAAGAGAGAGAATTTACCTTTTTTATTAAATCTATAATAATCAGTATCACAGACTGGTCTTGTCATACCAAAGTCTCCAATTTTCACCATACCATTGGAATTCACTAGACAATTTCTACATGCCAGATCCCTGAAATAAATTTAAATGCATTCTTTACTCCATTCTCTTTCCTTAAGAGACCCTTTAATCCTGGTAATGGACTTGTCCTGTTTTGATTTTGGAACTGTCCATTGTTGATGTAAGGGATTTCAATATCAAAATAATTAGTTGAATAATTAACAGTTTAAAGCATGGATATAATAAAAGTGCAGGCTGGCCTGGCTCTATGTTGGTTGCAGCAAACTGAAACTCTACGAGTTAAAAAAACAGTTGTAATGAAACAGTGTTTTCTTATTCACAATGTTTATTCAGGATTTTTGTTGCATACTGTACAAGATTTTGCACAACATACTAAATTCTTATTACTTGTGTGCATACTAGTAATGTGTGTTATGCATATAAAACGCATTGACAAATTTTCAGAGAAAATTGAAAAAGAAAACCAACCCAAATAGTCTTATAAATGTCTAACTGGGTCCACTGCCTACAAGTTTAAGTTTGTATCAGAGTGTTTACCTATGGACAAATTTGAGATCATGAAGATATCGGAGCCCTAGAGCCACATCTACGGCCATCTGTGTCAACTTATGTGCATTGACGTCCTCAGCCTCCTTCGCTAGAGAGCCAACCATGTTACGTCTAGACAAGAGGTAGGTTTTTAAGTCACCTGTATGATACAATTATAAATCTTATGAAATAAACAGTTGTCATATGCTAAATTTTTTTTCTCATTGATACAGGAGTAGGAGTTTAGAAAATCAAGGCTGTTTCAACAGAGTTCGAGCCATCAAAGTGACTTTTGCTTAACTATTGATAAAAAAATTTACCTTCTGAAGATAAAACTATTAAAATGATAAATCCTGTAATTATAAGTTAATTTATAAAACTTTTTTCATCAATTATAACAATCTGATTAGAATTAATAAGTCTGACCATGCAGGACATATAAGATTTGAAGTAAAATCAATATAATGATACTGACAAATTTCATAATAAAATTTGTTCAATTTTCATAAAAAAAATTGTTAACATTATTGTGTAAATAGATTACCATGTAGTAAAAACTCCATTATAAAATATGCAGGCTCTTCACGTGTACATACACCATGTAATGCTACAATATTCTGGTGGCTGAATCTTTTCATTAACTCTGCCTCGCTTAAAAAATCAACCTGAAATTACATCCAAGAATCAAATTACAAATGAGAATGTAAAGATCATTTCCCATCTTCATCTATAATCAGGATTAATTTATGAAAAGTAACTGAAACATTTGCATGTTATTTAAAGAAAACTCATGTGTTTTTTTTACATGGTAATACAATATGAAATTCAATGACAATGCGTAATATTTTAAATATAATGCATATAAATGAAACCTACAATTTTGATCTACAAATAACATTCTTATCCAATACATGTATATATATACATAGATGCCATAGCGAAAATAAGGCCTTTGTAAAATATGAAAACTTATCTTGTATACATATATCATATACAGTATCAAAACAAAGAATTTTGAAACATCACCTTTTCTTGAACTGTTGATCCAACTTTGAGCGTCTTCACAGCAACAGCCACCCATCCTTCGTCATCAATTTGGGCCTCCCCACCATAAACTGTTCCAAATGCTCCTTCACCCAACTTACGATTCAACACGACCTTTTCCCGTGGAATTTCCCATTCATCCAATGAGAAACATTGTGAAAAGTCATTGGTCAATAATCCAAGCTCTCGCATACGTTGATGTGTTGCCTTCACCTTTTTGTCATACCTGTGTAAAGAATAATACCTTATTGTCCTTGACATCATACAAAGATATCATTCGACCCTTGAATTAAACAATGTTATTACAGTTTTTTTTGCAAATTCCTCTTTTCCCTTCAAATATATTCATCTGATTCAGAAAATACTAAAATTTATAACTTTTTAAACTTAAACAACCATTACTAAATATATGTATGTAAAAATAGTAGATCATCAAATCAGGAAATTATTCAAAATAATATTCCATAATTTGACTGAGTTTTGAAGTTAATTGTTATTGAACAATGAGCATAATACGCCAAAAACAAAGTTATGGCAATGTTATGGTAACATTTTGAAAAATAACGTAGGTAATGGAAAAAAATAATCTAAAATTATTTTTTTTCTTCAACTTGTCAGTCAAGAATGCATGCAGACTTTGCGATTTTGACAGCAAAAGAAGGGTTTTATGCTCTGGATAAAAAACAAACAGGATTGGTCAGTTAGAACCTCAAATTCATATTGTTTTTGCCTCATCAACAGCTGTCTTATCATAAACTTAAACATTTAATTTCGTACATGTATATAGAATGGTACCAACCTGACTTTGAAGAAGATGAGAACACATATAAGAATGATAACAAAGGTACCAAACGCCATCACATTAGCTATAACTATAGCAAGTTCACACGTTATGTTGAACAATACACGGAAACCTTCTATTACACAGTGCTCCTCCTCTGTAACATAGATATAGCATATGTGTAATGAGAACATTCAAGGAGACAAATAATATAGCTCCATAAAAATGCAATTGTTTAAAATGTATCTTTTGAAAGTAACTAACAATCTGAATAATGGATATGTCTGGCTTTGAATTTGAAATAGCTCAATGGTAATTTGGCCAGACTGCATAGAAGTACAGGTTGGCCTGGCTCTATACTGGTAGCAAAGGCTATGCTATTTCAGTTTCAGCATTAAAGGAGCTAACTTGAACATTCTTCAAAGTTGATCATTATTTCAATATACCTGGATTTCCATCAGTAGGTTTCATTCCATTTACAGTCAGCCATCTTAGACTTGAACCCTTTATCTCCAGTGTACCTTTCTGGTTGTCTGGGCCCGGCTCATAACGACCAATCAGGCGAGTTTCGTTAAGAAAATATTGCACAATAGAAATGGTTCCTGGCCTGTCTCCCCCATTAAAATGGATATGACCTGACACACCTTGGAAATTTGTTTTATTTATCTCGTCCACAAATATACTGTAAAATAAAATAATTTCTATACATGTTATTTACAGTATAGTATAATAGAATAATAAATAATTGACTAAAAAATTACCAGTATAATCATGTAGCAGATTATTTAAAGTTTCTTATTATTCCATAATCAAAGCATAAAAATACAGTCATAACAACTCACTTTGTATTTTCATTTGAATGGATATCTTCCAGGGCCCCAGGACTCCTTCTCAGGAGTCTGTCCAGTGCCTTAGCATACGTCCAAACAGCATCATACACAAATGATGCAAATGGTGTTTCATCAAAGTCCTAAACAAATGAGTAATGAATAAAAGGAAATGAATAATATAATTATAAAATATTGTATAATATAATACATAGTAAAACATTATTAAGTTTAAAAGCAGATGTAAAATGGAAAAGCCTTTAAAGGTGTCTGCCTCTGACCCCAATTGTAGTTTCAAGCCATTCTGGATACTTTCATCCATCAAAATCAGAAGTCTTAACAGATACAAATTTGTTACAAGATTTAACTTTAATAACAATATTAACCCTTTACCACATATATACGCGAAACAACGCACTTTCCCCCCCCCCCCTTTTACTAGGCCTCAAATAGTGAAAAAATGTCCTATTTGGGCCCCAAACATAAGTTTTCATTTGAGAAATATTGCTTAAAAAATTGAGCACTTTTTCGGCGCCGCCCCCCATCCAAAAGATACATCAGGGGGTTGCCAGAAGGGGGATGTGCCCCCTTCTATTAGGGGGGTTTGAAGGGGGGCGGATTCCCCCTCATCGCCAAGAAAATTTTGAACTTGTGAGAGGCTAAAAATGACCCCAGGTCGATCATAATGAAACGTTTAACCAACGCTGAAAAGCCTTTGACTCTATCTCAATCCCTTGAGCAGTTGCAGCACTTTGAAATAAATTTTGATGGGAAAAATCGAGGCAAAATAGTGATTTTTGGCAATTTTGAGATGTCCCTTCATTGCCATGGTAACAGGAAATTTAAGACTGAGCATGTCGTTACAAAGGCAACGGTCCAGTCAACATTTGTGCCAAGTTTGATTAGTATTGAAGCATTTTTCATAGTTTCATAGCAGTTTGAACTTGTAACAGGAGGCTTTTCAGTGAAAACGGCCATTTTTCACAATATGCTCATGGGGGAAAGGGTTAACTAACAAAAGCTGTCTCTAGGGCTGTGTGCTTGACTATTCTCAGTGCTTGAGAGTAAAACAAAATCCATGTTAGAGATATGGGCTTTGGAAACTCCTATTACACATGTTCTCTCAAATAAATGTGTGAAGGGGCAACTCATTCTTTTCAGTAGATACCAACTTGCATGCAAACTTATCCAAAGTGTGATACTGACACTGAAGTACGATAGCTTTCCCTATACTAAAGTCATGCTAAAACTCAGTTAAACAGCCAAATGCTTTACTTTCAAAGATGTACACGTAATAATTATTTCAGTAGAATCTTAACATCAAGTTTTACTTTACAGATATATAGGTAATTTTCTAAATCATAACTTACAGCTCTCCCTACTCTGAACTTATACAGTTCTTTATACTGTCCAATGGTAATCCCTCCCACGACAGGCGTGCTGTCAGGGTCAGAGAAGGTCTTCTGCAGTATAAAGTGCCCGTCTACAGCATACTCCATATTTTCTGTTGTACATGGAATATGTTCCTGGGGACGATTATCACCCGTGCTCGGAGGACTGTTGTAGTAATCAACATCCCACCAATGCTTGGCATACCAGGATGGTAAAAACCAAACATAGCCTTCATGGGCTGTCATTCTCTGAAATTATTGAAATACATGTATGTAATCTAAAAAAGTTGTGATTTTGGCTTACATACAGATTATTCAAGATGTATTCCTGATTTTATTAATAAATGTCCATTCAAATCTAATTAGTAATCTCTGCTTATAATTTTTATTTTATCTATAAACTAAAGCATATTGTTAAAGAGAATGGCCCAAAAATGTATTATGTACCAAGATTAAACTCAAATCAGTGTCTGCTTATCCATATTGATCTTCATAACTAGAAAATCTCAACTTGTGTAAAAAGTTTAAACTCAATGTTACAGAGTATTTAATATGCCTGGTGTTGAGCATTTTTTACCTATTAACCTAAATGTTTAAAGGTCTTAGAAAAAACATTAGTATTGTTAGTGGTGGAGAGGGGTATTGAACCTGTGACACCTAAGAGAGTGAACAAATTTCTTGTCATGAGTTACAACCAACCTGTCTCCAAGCTTCACACATGACTGCTCTTGCTGCAAACACAAACACATCTGCAATGATAACGCGAACATTCTGGGCACGTAGATCAGCAAATATCTGTGACACATCAAGCTCATTCAGACTAAAGTTTCGTACAAGCCTACGTTTAACAACCACAGATATCCCAGAATGCTGTAGGTGCTCTTGAAGTAGGAGATGATAGTTTGGGAACTCGTGACCACCCTCAGAAATAGCACCAATCTGTTTCCAGTTCATAGCTTTAAAAAAGCTTTCATACACAAATCTGAAAAACAAAACATTTAATTTCTTTATTAAACAGTGCAGAATGATGATGAAATCTTGATCATTCTCACAATAAGAAACATTACTTAATGAATAATATATCTAAATTTGTTACATGACTATACAATTCTTGTCAAAGTGTGATATTCAAAAACTCAAAAAATAAATTCATTTAAGTTGTAACAACAGTAATTTCCCTTTGATATAGAGTTGGATGTTCAAGTTAATTCGCATTAATCTCAACATGGTCTTAAAAAATACAAATGTAACAATGTTTTATGCAGTTTGATTTGAACTCAAACCAGGAACTTCTAGAAAACTGTTCCACAGCTCTACTGACTACTAAGCTGAAAGACCCCTTTCAAATTTATCCAATATGATGGACAGTTCCCTACTGAAATAACACTTATGATATACTGTGGAAGGTCCCGTAGAAAAAGGTATTTTTTCCCATCTGACAAGATGAAGTTTTGCTCCATAAATTTTTACCCCAGTTGAAATGTGTGATAAAGCTGCAATGGGCCCGGCTTCATCAGAACATCCTGGACCTATATTATAAAATGTAATCAACTGATCAGCAAATTTTGGAACAGTTTATTCAAAAATTAAGTTATTTTGGTATCAAAATACAAAAATCGAGCTTTTAACAGTATAGAACTAGTCAGTCTGCATGAATTTTATGGCTGGCGTGACTATATAATGTTGGCAAGGTCTCTTCACTTTGGGTTCCAGCAAGGTATGGTTTTACATATACAGCATGTGAAATATATAATAATAAATAAAACAAACACATTCAAAATGAGATATACTTCAGCAAATATTTAACTTAAAAACCACTGGTGTAAATCCTGTATTTCACTGCTTAACATAAAGTTAATCTATGAATGCTAGATAAACTGACAAATTAAAAATTACAAAACATGTACATAATATATATCAATATAACACATGTGCAATGGCAAAGGTCTGGAAACAAAGTGAGTTTTTTAATTACATCAATAAAATTCTAATAAGTTACTGCTTTTTACAATGTTAAAGCATGGAAAAGCTTTCATTAAGCTTTTAATGTTTTTGTTTTAGAAGATATGAAGTGAAATCCAATGGTTAATATGTTAGTTATAGCCTGGTTGATGTTATAAAAGTTTACCTAGAATGCCAGCTATAGGCATGGAAGCATTTGTGATATATTTGATGAAAGCCTTCATGGAGACATCAGGTAGACATTCACTGTTACTAACAACCAGTTCTAACTGGTGCTCAGGTAATATACTGGGATCCTGGTTGATCAAGTCGAGGGCTAACTCACCACCTGAATAAAATATAACTATATCATAAATTCATCATATCTCCTGGAAGTAAGACTTCTGTCCCTTCAATTTTTGCATGTACATGTATACTTTGCAATAAAAAATATATCAATAATCTGAATGTTTTCTATGGTTTTCAAGTAAGAAAGTTCTCTCCACTATTCTGAACTTAATACATTGTACTTTTATTGCAGAAAAAATTTGAATCCATTTACATATTTTTTGCTGATTTAAAAGTTTATAAATGTTATATGTTAAAATATAAAAAATCATCATATTTTCTGCATTTTTGAAATGATAAAGATTCTATTCCTGTTTTTAAGTTCCATATTTTTGAAATCCAATAGGAAACTTTGCCTTATATTATAAATCTTAAAATGGCATGGAAACTCTTAGAAAAAATAGTCGAGGCAGCCAGTAAAGTTATTTCATTTAATGACAATGTAAAGAAAGTAGTGGCCTATTGGCTAAGGTGTCTGCCTCCTTATCCATGGATCATGGGTTGAAGTTATGCTGGTGGGGTCACTTCAATGTTTCTTCATATGACACCAGTACTTGTAAGTTCCTTTAAGTGAACTAAAAAGTGGTTTAAATGATCTTGAAAATTTCATCATAGTTAAGCTAAAGAAGTAGAGTAAAAATATTCTCACTTTCGTAACTTTCGTTCAACAACAATGTAAACACAACATTTCTTACCTTGAACAAGACCTGGCTCCATCCAGTACTGTCCAGTGATAGGAAACAGTCCACCTAGAAAGATTCTGGTTTTATTGGACAAATTATCTGGCAACCATGTCTTCCAAACCTTCTCATGATTTTGTATCCAAGCACAGGCAATTTCATCAACATACGAATAGCCTCGGAACATTTGTAATAATCTTATATATTCATCTTGATGAAACTTTAACTTTGATATAACATGGTAGGCTTCTGGGATACTTGTCTTTAACTTTGACCACACTATCTTTGTGAACTGATTCAAACCAAAGTCACAATCCATGGGTAACTGTGTTAGATCATCCTGACAGAGTGGGAATTTAATCCTGGTAAAAAGTTTTCCAGCTGTTAAAATGTTGGGATCCCAGCTGAAGAAAAGTACAGGGAGGTTGTTACTAACACGATCATAAACAAAAGATCGCAGATGAGGTCCTATCCATGCAATATTAACAGGGAGGCTGAGATTTCGTATCTGTGCCTTTAATGCACCCATATCCATGTCTGAAATTATAAAACATTCTTTTTTATAGTAATTCAATTTTCTAATTAAAAAGAAATTGAATGGATACATTATATCAATTAAGTGGTCAAAATATATTTAAGAAGTCACTCAATATTAATGTTGTAGAACCTTAATAGAATGCCAAAGGAACAAATAAGGTCATAGAGAGGCTATGTGAAGATTGACTAGCCACTCACATTGTAAATTAATTTCAGAAGGACTAACACCACACTGGCAATTATAAATTTCTAAGAAGTATATTACAAAAAAAATCTATTTATTCTAATATTAAATTCAGTGTATTTAATCATGTAAACTAGAATAAAGTTTTTCAATAACCTGGATAACTTGAGAGCAGGGTAGCACATGTATACATATTAGTCGGGCTACATTTCGGGCCGTAATAGATTCCTTCCACACAATCTCCACTGTTACAATAATACTTGTGGTTTGGGTCGCCTGTGTGTGTTAAATTCTTGATTCGATCAATCTGTTCTGCTAGTGTAAAGTTGCGAATCACAGCTGGAAGATTGAGCGCCCTCCAGTGGTCTGCGATGATATTGTCCTTCCACAGTCTGTCAACAGTGCTTGATGGCATGAACCAGCCCAGTCTATAATATATACATAAATTTACAAATTTTTGTTTATATACACATAATAATAATGGTAATATAGAAGTAAATTTATACATGTATAGGTGTACATGTACTTATTGATAATAATAAAATCTTAATTAGAAATATCTAATTCTCTTTTTAGTTTAAACTTATTTATAGTACAGCATGATTGCGAAACAAGTTCTTGCAACTTATATTAATCACTTTCAAGTCAACTTCCTGGAACGAATTAGTACTGGTGTCATATGAGGAAACCTGATCACGACCTGAGTAGGGCTCAAACCCATGATCCCTGCACTGAGAGGCAGACACCTTAACAAATAGACCACTGCTACCCTTTATATCTCTCTGAACATGGTTGACGAAAGTTTAAACATTAGTATAAACATGTTTTGTTTTTGTTATTTTTAAGTCAAATCCAAACAAAAATGTTTTCATAACAATAACAAATGGTTTTTATCTTGATAAACTTACTATGGTAGCAAAAATATTTAGAAAAATCAATTTGAACAAAAAAGAACAAAAAATATTTTCATCTCACTTTGTGTTATCTTTTTTTCTTGTGGGCATACTTAATTTGCACAACATAGATAAAATATATCTTTTTGATGGTAACTTAACCATGTCAAACTTTTTGTATTTTCTTTTAAGAATTTGACAAATTCATTATGGAACTTTATCTAAATGTAAAAAGTAAAATCCTGTTTGGTAAAATAATATGCATTTGATATTATTTCCCCTTTTATTAAATGTTTGAGTTATTAACTATGTAGTACATGTAATTTTAAAGTTCAAACCTCCCAAATGGACCGAGTGGCCCTAGATCTATGACATTTCCCCGACTTGTCCACGGTACCCGGCTAAAGCCAGCCATCATCCAAACTTCTGTATTGACCATGGTCTCAGGGCGAGTTTGTATAGTTGTCTCCAAACATCTGTAATTAACAATCACATCTACAGTTAATGTTTTCAAAATGCTATTTATAAAGTTGAGATAATAATGTTTATTGAAATAGAAACAATTAGAACTCTTGGGGTTTCCAATAACAGGAAGTAGACTTGTTTATATACTGTGCTCTTGGGATAAGTGGTTTAAAATCTGCCATCAAAACTTTTTAACAATGCTGTCTCTGTTACAGTTATTTTATAACAAGTCAGCAGCACTTATTATTTTCATCAAGATAAAAAGTGCGCTGTCCTTAAGGGTATTTCTAAAAAATCTTCACTAAATCATTTCAGTAATTTGTTTTATCAGTTAATCAAATGTTCAAATATGTACAAAGATATCAAAACAAGTAATCTAACATACGGTTTGTTTACAAAATAACTTACATTTATATGTAATAATTGTATATTATTTATGTACATTAGGTGTAATAAGAAAGATTTCAATCAGTTTAAGAATATAGTCCTTTTTTATATATGTATACTGTTGATACGCACTTGTCTTATAAGATGCACCCCTTACTTCTGGCTCTTGATTTGGGGATTTTCATGAAGACTGTCATATAAGACACACCTTTGTTGTACATCATAAAGAGTTAATAATAAAACATAAATGACCTTTCTGTACTAGTATTGCATGTTTGACAACAAGAAGTGCATGTCGAGTCATTTAAACGGGTTTGAGCTGGTATAGTCTCTGAATTATTTTTATTATTATCAATGAGTCAGCTGCTGTTTTTATTTCATATTTCAGTCCTGTATCCTGTTGTCATGTCTTGTCAGACATAATATTGCCTATGTTTGGTAAATACACACTAAATGAAGTGCATATTTGAACAGAATTTGAGAGCTTAAAAAAAATCAGTGCAGCCAATGACCCAGATGAGTAAGTATGCAAACCTTTTGTTGACTTAGATTCCAATATGGCAGACTGCCATTGAACTAAAATGAACCTGTCCTATCTAAATATTTGTTGACAGGTCTATACTGACAACTCAATACACTGGGAGACTTGTATAAATGTAATCAATCTAGATCTATATACATTGTATCTGCAAATAGGTTTGTATTTGAAAGCATTTAATTCAAATGAAAAACCAACCAAACTGCTTCATTTCATATAATACAAAAATTACCTTAATTGCATTTCTGTGTGTATTTTTTATTTTATCTTAAATTTTAATAATATCATAAATATGATTTCACATGATAAAATAAAACGGAAAACAGGAAGAAAGAAATCCCATATAAGAAGACTAAATTGAACAAATAACATAATACCTGGTTTGGTATAAACATAGTGAAAACTTAAAGGTCATCCAACTTAGTTAGAATATGTTGGTTTCAATGACCCAGGCCTGTTCATAGATGGTAGTGGTTAATGAAAGCTACTGTTTACAATTTTCCATCCAAGCACCGACTTTAATGCAGAATGAAAACAGAAAAATAAGAATTTAGATAAAATTCGAAAGATGTCTCATATACAAAGTAGTAGTGATCATGGAACTTGTGAAAATGACCTGAAAAATGGTGTGCAGTCCTCTAGTAAACTGCAGTCACTATATGTTCCTTCTGTACATTATTTTAGAGATTAACCGCTACCTTAATAGCACCTTCTACCTAAAGTTACATCTTTACTAGAAAAATTGTTTAACTTGAAAGAATTAAGATAGTTGTTAAACCACAGGGCGAACGGGGGTCCTCCCGCGGCAAATACATATATGTACACTGAATAGTTTGTATTTTCAATTCAATGCACTCAACATGTTAGAGTTGTAATCATGAATATTTTGGGGCCATAAAAGAAATCTCCCCCCCCCCCCCCACCCCAGCAAGTAGTGGGGCCATACTGAACATTTGTAGTGGGGCCATAAAAGAAATCCCCCCCCCCCAACCCAGGCAAGTAGTGGGACCATAAAAGCACCTGAACCAGGAGTAGTGGTAGTGAGAGGCCTATTTAATTTGTAGTTAGCATCCTTGATTACTCAGCCATTCAGGCTAAACCTTTAACAAAGTCAGTGTGACATAAAAACTGAGCAAAACAAAAAGAAAAACAACATTACATTGACAACAATGTGCCCTCTTTCTCTCCTTAAAGTAGAAAGGAAATCAGAAACTTATAAGGTTATCATGAAACTGTTACACAGATGTACCAAATGTTTGTATGTCATCATTAGTTTTAAAGATATATTCTTTTTTGCATTAAACAGTTGCCTTGTACAATAAAGTCATCTGTTTTATTGAACAGAAAATGATCACTTGAGCGAGCAAGAAACATATTTTCTTTTGATATATAATGAATCTGACGCTATATAGACGTTCGCATTATGAGCTATGCTTATTTTTGCCTACAAAATATTAATCTATTTTGTATAAATTAGGCACTTCAAACATTTTAATAAATTTGGCAGTTTCATATCAATATAAGCATTTGCATTTTAAAACTTCAAATAAGCAATATTTTTTATCATATAGTCAGGGTAGTTTTTGATAAGACAACTTTTAGCAGTTACCCCTCAGCATATTTGAATATGGGCTTCTCAATTAGTCTGATATATGTGATAGATCATTGTAATTAGTCCAAAGTAAGTTTGCATGCAGATACAAAAAAGCTTTTTTTCATGCAAATTAAACAGCTCTCAAGTGTATTTTTGATTTCAGACCAAATCTCAGTATATCTGCATACAAGTCAAACAGAACCCAGTATGGTTTTTCTGTAGGTCTACATATGGGCAAAATAGCTCTCTGTATGTCTACAAATGGACACTATAGCCCTCAGTAAATGTATGTCTACAAATGGACATGATAGCCCTCTGAGTAAATGTATGTCTACAAATGGACACAATAACACTCAGTAAATGTATGTCTACATAATTATGGGCACAATAGCTCTCTGTATGTCTACATATGGGCACAATAGCTCTCTGTATGTCTACATATGGGCACAATAGCCCTCAGTAAATGTATGTCTACATATGGACATGATAGCACTCTGAGTAAATGTATGTCTACAAATGGACACAATAACCCTCAGTAAATGTATGTCTACATAATTATGGGCACAATAGCTCTCTGTATGTCTACATATGGGCACAATAGCTCTCTGTATGTCTACATATGGGCACAATAGCCCTCAGTAAATGTATGTCTACATATGGGCACAATAGCTCTCTGTATGTCTGTATATGGACACAATAGCCCTCAGTAAATGTATGTCTACATATGGGCACAATAGCCCTCAGTAAATGTATGTCTACATATAGGCACAATAGCCCTCAGTAAATGTATGTCTACATATGGGCACAATAGCTCTCTGTATGTCTACATATGGGCACAATAGCCCTCAGTAAATGTATGTCTACAAATGGGCAAAATAGCCCTCAGTAAATGTATGTCTACGTATGGGCACAATAGCCCTCAGTAAATGTATGTCTACATATGGGCACAATAGCCCTCAGTAAATGTATGTCTACATATGGGCAAAATAGCCCTCAGTAAATGTATGTCTACGTATGGGCACAATAGCCCTCAGTAAATGTATGTCTACAAATGGGCACAATAGCTCTCTGTATGTCTACAAATGGGCACAATAGCCTAAGGCAAACTGTTGGTCTGCATATGGGTACCATAGCCCTCATAATGTCTGCATATGGGCACCATAGCCCTTCTAATGTCTGTATAGCCCCAATAAGTATATGTGAACATGGGCCTAAAGTCACTCAGCATGTCTGCTTTCAGACCAAATAGCCCTCTGTATGTTTGCATATGGAAAATAATAACTATCAGAACTTATCACAGTATTTATTCCAACCATAGCTGCCTTTGTACTACTTTAAAAAAACAACAACAATGTATTTTAATGCTAAAATAACTTGAAATAGTAATTCTTTTAATCATTACAATAATTTACTCAAGAAAGCATGAAATAAACCCAAAAATCAAAGACTTCAATCAACTTAATTTGGTGACAAATGTGATTTGATATTTGACAATAAAGACTTTTAAGTCACACAGGTGTTTCCAGCTGTTCAAATTAAGTAAGCAACAAAAGAAACCACTGAAATCATTTATAACCATCAACAAATATCTTAAAGTTTAATATATCCCACTTTCTAATTTCAAACATGTCTAAAAATTTCAATATAGTACTGGGGGACTAGAAAGGATTTAGCCCTTTCTCTGTTGCTTTTGTGTAATGTACATGTCCTGCTTGTTTTGTGTGTGTGTGTTTTTGTTTTTTTGTAACAGTTAACAGTAAGTAGATGTCATTTCAAAAACCGAAATACTTAGATCAAAAGGTAACACAGTAATTCCTATACTATATATATCTTCATTTTTATATCCCAGAATAATTATTTCAATGGACGGAAGTGTTGGCTGTGAGGTTATATACAGGCTCTCTGCAGTTGTTTGTACATTTACACTTCATCCTTATCCTGATCAATTAATTACCTCAATGGACCTTTTTAAATAAAGATGAAAATCTGGAGTTGATCTGCCAACTTTACATGCCTGATCATACTGAATGGATGTGCAGGCTAGCGAAGCCCTACACTTGTAGCAAGGGTGGTCACTTTTGGTTCCTGCATGCTAAATTTCAGACCAAGAAACAAAAAAACTCCTATCAGTGGCCTTTAAAATGAAATAATTTGGTAATTATGGTGGTAAAAAGTAGACATGTTGGGCCTGATCAATCTTGAACTTGTACTTTGTGCAATTAATAAACCATAAATTGAATCAGGAGGCCAATTTAATGCATTTGATAAAGTTTCTACCTTTTATATACCACTGGATCCGATCTTAAAGATTAATCACTCAAAACTGTTTTCCATTTTAGAAGAGTTTTGTAACTTCAAAGTGAAGAGTTGACTGGTAAGATAATTGAGGGAGATTCATGAGTAAAACTGGGAGTGTGATCTTTTAATATAGCAAACATCAAGGATTGAAAAATGATAAAGAAGAAACCACTAATGACAGCTTAATGAATTTGAATTTGATTTTATAATGTAAACCTATATGTTACTTCGTTCTAGGCCTGTTAAACGCACTTTCTTCAAAAATTGATCACTGCTTATTTAGTTCACTGGGTCTCTTTTTAATTTGTTGCATTTTCCTTTTTTTATTTCTTTATGATTGCATGAGACAAGTAACAAAGAGCCTTTACTAGATTATGAATTAAATCAAATTTAGCAAATTAAGTCACATTATAATTTGAATATTGTCTTTTCTGTCAGAAGCAACAAATAACTTTGTAAGGCTTCATTTTTACTATAACCCAAGTATGGTCACAAATGATTCAGCTTTCCGCTGTTGCTTAGGGTATAGTTGGAGATATGTTAAACAAAAACTGTTAACATGTACTTAATTAATTGAGCAGATGTTACTACATAATAATGTTTTCTAGTACATTTAATGTATAAACAAAACATCATTAAAACTTTCTTTTCAACACTTTTTTTTCATTGTCTTCATTCTAGATTAAAACTTACCCAGTTTCCGGACAGCCCGAGATCCTGTTCATGATCTTTGTTGCATTCATCGAGTCCTTTGTCCGAATCTCAACTTTTTCATACCCAACCACTTCTTCGAGGAGGATTTTGAGGATATGGTTTGAAATATTATGGGAGGCCCTCTTTGAGGTCTCCAGAACAATCGGTATACTCTTACCATGGTAAAACAAATGCCTCTTGTACTGGACAGCTAAAATATAGAAGTAACAGTTTAGAGGTAATAAAAATAACCATCAATGATTTATGGTTCAATAGTAACTGAATTATATACTGTAATCTTAAATTTAATTTAATCCTTTCCATGATGAATTGGTTCTTGTTCATCTTTAAATTTAGAACTGTCCATTGTGAGTTAAACCCTTAACCTGCGTATTTTGTGTAATGGATTTGCCAATCTTTGAATTTGGAACAATCCATTCAAAGTTTAAGGGGATTTAATATAAAAAATCAGAAATTGAGCTGTAAAGGGTGTTATCCTCCAGTCTATTGTAAATCTACCCTGCTCCCCTAACAGTGTGGGGAATAATTGGGGAAATGAGCAAAGTTTTTTTTTTCCCCAGTGTCCCTAAAAAAAGTCCCTTAAAAGTGGGACCATTAACAAGGGTTTAGTAATCCAAAAGGCAAAGCCCCTGTGCTATTTCCCATAGGGTAGAAAGGCCAGAATATAATTGAGAAATGAGCAAAGTTTTTTATTTTCCCCAATGTCCCTAAAAAAAGTCCCTACTGTAGGTGGGGCCATTAACAAGGGTTTGGTAATCCAAAAGGCGAAGCCCCTGTGCTATTTCCCATGGGGTAGAAGAGGCGGTCAATCTGATTTATTTAAAAGAATTTACATTGGTAGTCCCAAGCCATGATTTTTGGGAAGAGCATAAAAAGGTTAAAAAATGTCTTTATACTTATAAAAGAGAAGAGGCAGTATTTTAAACACACAATGGACAGACATAAATGTCACATTAAAGGTTTTAATTGTGTTGATGCGACTATAAAACAAAACTCTTTGGACAAAAAACTGTAAATCTTGAGTCATGAACAACCAAGTCTGTTGTCTAGGTCAGTAACATCAACTATCATAGTAGAAATTCAAGGTCATTTACAAAGAGCATGTTTAAGTGAATAATTCACAATCTCATGTGCATTTTTACACAGTTCTTAAGATTTATAACTATTCAAAATATCAGGATACATTATTTTTTTTTTTTGCCATGAAAAACTTATAGAAGAACAAAAGGATCATGCAAATATTAATAGCATGTACTTTTACATCAGACCTATATTTTACTATATAATTAATTGTTGGGGATAAGAATGTCACCTTTGTTACCTTCAGTAAAAGTACACTGAAATTATTTAGGAAATTTATATCCTCCTTAAAAAAACCTATACCCTACATTATATGATAGATGTCTCTCTCAGAATATTGTGATAATAATATTAAGTTATTAGCAGCTTGCCAATGTTGTAAGTTATATGGCACGGACTAATATGACAAAAACATCAAAATGAAAATGTAAAATCTAGGGAATAATATTTAAAAAAGAATAGCAAAGCTAAAAGTACATAACTTAATAATGTCTTATGTAGGAATGACTTA
>NW_026865687.1:0-8365 GCF_026571515.1 Ruditapes philippinarum
TTGAAATTTTCAATGCATTTAATGCAAGCATATCATAATCTGTGTTATCTTATCATGACCTTAAGTGGTAACAATGGTTACAACTACAAGTCAGTAACATTGATATAGATATTCAACTACGATAAGCAATATAAAGATACCACAAAATGACATAAATATTTCATAAAAGCAAATAATCAGTCAAGTTAAAACAAAACATTCTAATATGAGAACGAATACAAACGAGCTGCTTAGTGGTTATCACGTCAAACTAGTATTCTGAGGAACTGCGTCAGTGGTGAACAATTGCTTCCTTGAGCAAGAAACTTAACATTCATTGCTAAGTATTAGTATTTTCCTAATACGGGTTCAATGGTATGTCTATTTGTGTATAGTTTCTTACACAATCGAATTAATAAAGACCCTCTATTTACCAAATTAAAGCGTTATTCATCATCACAATGTGTCATCCTCAAGTAATGACTAATAGGTCGAAGTGTTTATATGTTTTTTCATAAGGGCGCCTGGTGGATGATAAGAGGATTGTTAATCACCAAAAATTATTTAAAGAAACGTATGCTATTACTTTTGTCCATGTTGACTATTTTGATTATTAAATTTCTCAATAGATAATCATTATGAAATTATATGTAATTATTATTCAACATAGCTTCATACAGTTCCATTTCAGCGTTTTTACAACACTTACGGAATACGTGCAATTTAGCAGAAATAAATGTTTATCTGCCTATAGAATATGTTATAACGATTATACATCGCCACTAAATTGTAAATGTATCATTTTTGATATAACGTCCTGTTTTACGAACAACTGAGGCTGCAATGTTAGAATAACCAAGTATTTACGATATTCACCGTCGTAATAAATAAAATAATATTAGGCCTTTTACTGCTTTGCCAAGAACATAGACAGGGAATATCGTCCATACATGTTAATGTTATCATACAGACTGAAATATAAGGCTATATATACGTGTTATAGAAACTTTATGTTAAACTAAAATCGCTAAATTTGTTGATGTAAACAATATATAAAGTCAGTTTAGCTTTAAATAATCTCTGTAAAAGTATGTGCACCTATAGATTCAACATATTTATTTAGCAAATTTTAAATCAGTTTTATGACAATATTATTAGAACAGAACAGAACAGAATTTTATTTACAGACTTATACATAGGTACATCGTCTTGTTTAACAAAAGATTTGATTAAACATAGTCACATGGCATACAAAAACATACAAATTATAAACATTCTTAAATAAATAAATAAACAATGATTAAAAAAAGGACAAACTTTATGCAAGATGATAATTACAAAAAAGTTTTGTTAAGAGTTAATGATTGCGTTTCTCAACGATAAAGATTCATGGATATATTTAGATAACTTAATTGAAATTAAAATACTTTTATTTAGCGTTGAAAGAAGATCTATAAATTTAAACACAGATGGTCTAACATAATAACATCTTTTAAGATACTGCATTCGAAGACTATTAAAACAAGGGCATAAACATATAAAATGGTATTCATCTTCTATGTCAAATGTATTGCAACATAAACAATATCGTTGATCACGAGGTGTATTATTCCTATTGTATCTCCCAGTCTGTATTCTTAAAGGATGTACAGATAATCTTAATCTACAAAAATAATATCTATATTTACGAGGCAGAATATCAAGATAACTTTCATAACCAAAATTAAGCTTAAAATTCTTGTAATTAAACAAAACTGGGCTACGTTCTAACGTAGCTGTCCATTCTTGTATAAAAGTGTCTATAACTCTGTGTTTAAAAATGATAGGGAACACTTTTGCATCAAAGCAATTTTCATTAAAAATTTCAGCAAAACCATAATTACAGAGTAGTTTTTTAACATTTGAAACCCAATTGCGGTGTCCTTTATTACAATCCAATAAACCATCTTCATACATAGTTTTTAAAACAATATTATCAGTGTTTTTCAACTTACACCAAAACTTGACAATTCTAACGTAACGAGTCACATACAGCGGATAACGCCCAAACTCACCATAAACTGCAGCAGAACAAGTATTTGCTCTAACATTAAGCAAACGTTTACAAAATTTTAAGTGGATTCTTTCCAATTCTTTAGATTTCGTGTATCCCCAAATTTCAGACCCGTATCCTAAAATAGACCCAATGAAAGCATCAAATAATTGACATAATATTTTAGGTTTGAGATCAAACTTTTTACAATTATAAAACAAAACATTAAGAGCTTTTAAAGCTTTCCCTACCAAGTGTTCTTGGTTAATCGAAAAATTACCTGTATAATTAAAAACAGTACCTAAATAATTAAAATCATTCACAACTTCTAAAATTTGGCCATCATAGGTCCAGTTCTCATTTTGTAATAACCCCCCTCGTTTTGGAAAAACCATTACTTTTGTTTTGCTTGTATTTACTTTTAATCCCCATGTAGAGCAATATGAATGTAAAAGATCCAAATGGTTTTGCAGTTCCAATGGTGACTTGCCTAAGATGGCCATATCGTCAGCAAATAACAATAAAATCAAAATAACATCATCAAATGACAGTCCTGATTCTTGACCAGTTTGCAAATATAGCTCTAAATCCTCTACAAAGAGAGAGAATAAAATTGGTGAAATTATCTCCCCTTGACGTAATCCAATAGCATAATAAAAATAATCAGAATAATTTGAACAAGATTTGACACAAGATTTAACTTTTTGATACATGTCTCTTATAATACGCAGCAATTTACCTTTTATTCCTAATTTATTCATTTTCAGCCATAATGCATTTCTATATATACTGTCAAAACATTTCATCATATCGACAAAAACAACAGATAAACGTTCATTTTCATTAACAATTTTTGAATTAATGACATAAGAACAAAAATTGCATCGGTAGTAGAACGCCCTTTACGGAAACCAAATTGTGCATCTGATATGATATTGTTACTTTCACAAAAGGATTCTATTCTAACATTAAGTACAGTGGTAAATAATTTTGACAAACAACTAACTAATGTTCTCCCTCTATAGTTATTGACGTCATCAGTGCGCCCTTCTTATGAAGAGGGATAATAATTCCCTCTGTCCATTGTTCTGGATAAAAACCAGAGTTTAACACAACATTAAATATATCACATATATGGGCACCTAAAATATCGATGCTTTCTATGAAGTATTCATTCATTAAACAATCGCTACCTAATGATTTTCCTCGTTTTAACATTTTTACGGCATTTTGAACTTCATTTAAAGTAATTGGTATATCTAACTAATCATACTCAGTATTTATCTCATCAAAAGAATAATCTTCACAAAAATTTTCAGCCTCAATATTATTACAATTTGATATAACATTACCTAAATTAGCAAAATATTCTTTAAATGCATCTATTGGAATATTGCTTTTGTCTGCAGACGACTTATTTTTAAAATATTTCCAAAACTGCTTCGGTTTACTTTTTTTTAATTTTCTATATCGGACAACTTTTTACAATAATATATTCTTTTCTTTTTACGAATAATACTTTTATCTTCCGTTTTATATTTACACAGATTTATTATATTGATATCATTATTATTTCTATTAAAAACCCTTAAAGCATCTAAATACAAAGTTCTAGCATTGATACATTCTCTATCAAACCAGTCAGAGTTATCTATACACGAGCTATCACTAAAATAGACGTCATTGTTAAAAGTACAACATTTACCAAATAATGGATCTGCTACATTGCGTAACACAGATGTAAAACTATTTAAAACACTATTTACACAGTCACGGTTGGACAAATCAATATTATCAATAATTCTGTTAAACTCAGACCACTGCGAAATTCATTTCTACGGTCACTATTGCATTTAAACATAATTTCTTGACTTTTATCGCACTTTTTTTAATACTTTTTACAAGATATTGAAAAACATAAAGGTGTATGGTCACTCCATTCATTTGTAGACTGAATAGTAAAATTTTGTATGGATGAAAAGTTACGCTCACTGGTTAATAAATAATCAATCACCGATGCGCCTCTGGGTGAGACGTACGTATATTTACATGTCTCGCCAATTCTACTGTTAAATATTCGTAGACATGAAGATTTGCATAGATCAAGGAGTTTAATACCTTGACTGTTACTAATTTTGTCTACAGAGGCCCGGAAAAGGTGTTCATCATGAATATAGTCATAATCGTCTGTATATGAATTTAAACAATCGTGTGTAATAAAATCATGCTTATTACCAACTCTGCTATTATAATCGCCTACAATATATATCGAACCTTGCTGACTGAAGACGGAAATATCATTTTCTAAAAGTTCAAATAAATCAGCATTAAAAACATTATATGCAGGTGAATCCTCACACCATATATATACACCGCAAATATATATATCATTTTCAATGTGGAAAAAATTATGATCTAGCTTTAACCATATAATAGTATCAAAATGATTTTTTACAATTTTAATGCCATCATTTAAACAGGTTCTATAGTATAAAACAATACCACCACTGTTACGTTTTGCACTACGGTGCCTAAATTTTCTATAAAAATTATGAGAAGTGTAACCATTAAGAAGAACATTACTAGAAGAACATGTCCAGGATTCATGTCCAGGATTCATATAAAAAAACATATATCATTATTCGAGAGAATATTTAAAAAGTTAAAACTGTCTATTTTGTCACTTGTTATGCCATTAACATTCCATGACAGAATTTGCAGTCCATCCTCTGCGTAATCATATCCTCTAACTGGCTTCCCGTTCACGTAAAGAGTGTCATATGCTATCCAGGCTGTATCCCCTTTTTGTCGGTGTTCTTTCAATTTTGGAACAAGTTGTCTGCGTTTTTCTATGATTTCTTTCGGAAATTGTTCAATTATTATTATTATTTTATGGATTGGAAAACAAACATAACACTTGTAAAAATTCCTTTCCATAATGGAGTTTCGTCTCCATTAATTCACTTAATATTATAAGTGCATTTGTTTACATTTTGATATTGATCTGAATGAACAAAATATCGTATATTATTATTTTTTTGTCTTTTGATTCTTTTATATTTTAAATCATAAAGGAATTTTATCATAAAATGTATCACACTTAACAAATGAAACTCACGTTTTAATAACATTGGTCTAATAGCAATATTATTAAATAATTTGCCATCTTTTTCCTTTTTGTACACAGAAATGATAGTAATTTACTGATACTTTTATAATATCACATTCATCTGTTTTATGTAAAGATATTCCATTTGAATATCTTTTTAATATAAAAAGACAAATAAATGAAACGAATAACATTCTTTACTTTTGTGAGTCATTTTAACGTGCCAAGCAATGATATTTTTGATAACAAACTGATAGACAACGTTTCTAAATGCTGCAGCATGAATACTAGACTATATAATATATAATAGTACTTTGATTATTGACACAATTATTAAATATTATGTATAAAATAGTAAGTATAGTATCTTAAACGTTGTATGGACCAATAGTATTTGATAAAAATAAAAGCTTTTAAATTAGCAAATTACTGGTTAATCCTTACAAACATACATTTCAAATAGTAACAAAACACAATTAACGGCAATGTTTAGGAGTCTGGTTTTTGAACTAATCTATTGAAAACCGACGAAGAATAAGGACTAAAATATCGAGAAAAAAGAATAAAAGAGGCAAGATTTCCGATTTTAAAGTTGGTTCCGAGCTACTGTTTACAACTTTTGCAACTATCGCACCGGTAAATGAGTTTTAAAAACATAGACAACGCTCTTTTCATACTACAAAAAAAAACTTTATCAACTATTGTTAAATGATTTACTGAAATTATATGCTACTACAACTGCTTTTTTTTTTACTTGCTTGTTAAGAAAAATTAAGATATTATAATCATTAAAGTAATATTTCTTTCATAGTGAAGAATGGAAAATGACCAGACATACATAAACAAACGTTGACGTTTTTTTCTTTTTTTGTTCGTTGTTTGGAGGGTGGTGCGGGCAATATAAGATGTCAAGTATTTTACTAATTACGACTTGAGGTACAAAAATTCATGAACTTGAGATCTTCGTTATTTTCTTTTTTGATAAAGAAAACAGGAAATCTGTTTAATCTATGAAAATATACAAACAGGTGGATCTGTATTGAAATTTAGAAGGTAGCAAGTGGCAACAAAAAAGCTCTGTGGTGTACAGATTTATAAAAAAACATTTGTTTGTGTCTTTTTATTATGCTTATATTCTCTTATTATCTATTAAACGTTACAGAATTTTAGTAAATATGCTATATAGCTCATATTTAAGTCATCAGTGAACTTTGGTTATACAATTGCTAAAATGACAGAAAATAATTAATGCGTATTGCGTTACGGAACCCTATCAGTAATTTCATCAGAATTTACATTTTTCATTGTTATGATTATTTGCAAAAATTATAAGATACCAAATAATAATGCAAATTGACTCAAATTAAGTAATATTTGTATAATTGTCGTTGTCAGGTTATAGATCTCGGCTATATAATTGATTGTTGATTTTGCTATTCTACCACGCAGATCCCGCTGATAATAATCTATTATGAATTAAAAGTGTAACATTCGTTACAGTTTTATTTCATAACAGTATGTTAAACTTTATTTTATTTTAAATATACTCTTGCTATGAAACGGTCAAAAATAAAAAAAAATAGATTTTTAAAGGAGAAATGAGAAGGGCCAAATTTTATTAAAATTAATGTATTTCAAACAAACTGATAATAAAGGATTTTATCGTGTAAACGATGGTGTATACACATTGATAAGACATAAATTGTCAATTCGGTGATTTCATTCAATTTAGAAATGATCTACATGATACTTGCACAAGAGATCATTAACATAAGTTATTAAAGATAATCTTATGATATTACCGTGCAAGTTTTCACAGCAAGTGCAAGAATGCAGTAACATAAAATTACAAAAACATAAGACAAATTCAGTTATTTTAACAAAACACATTTTAATAAAAAATGGCCTTTTAAATTTTTTGCACTGTTTTATTTGCCATCTCTGACATCATGATACAATACAGCAGAATGTAAATAAAATAAAAATTATGAACTACTACTATTACAAATATTAAGTTCGCGATAAGGACAATAACTTTATCCGATCGTCATGTTATTAATATTTTAAAGGATAGTGTTTTGATTAGATCAATTTGCTGGTCAGTGTATTTGAGTGGAAGTGTATCAGCAAATTAAAAGAGAATAACAGACAGGCCGTTATAAGTATTTAAAAAGTTTGTCGAATTATGAGATTTTTGTTCATAATTGGCAACAATCATCATGTGTAATTTTTTTGAAAGATGCATATAATACTGAGCGAACATGTTAAGTCTGCCACATAATGAACGCAACCCGCCACACGACCCAGTAACAAGAATCAATGGCAAGGAGCCCAGGCGGACCCCAAACAGTATGTTCCTTATATCCGGAGTTCTTTGTAATCATTTAGCGAATAAGTTCCTTGTATTAGACGTTTTTATAGCGAACAGATTTACATATAACGAACTGAGTGCATCTGCGGATGTTTCAAAAGTCTAAATTTTACAAGTTCATGTTAAATGTTGAATTCTGCTAAAGCCGGTGCTAGGGGGCGTGGACGTTAGTTTGCGCTTGACAGTACCGTCCATGAACAGGCTCAATCAAACCGAGTCTGCACATTTTACAATTTTGCCGTGTTTAGCTTTCTCTAGGGATTCTTATTTCTCTCTATTTTACCATCCGTCTCCCGTTTTGAAGAGCATTTAATTTAGAAAAATAGCTCATCAGGGTTCGTCATTGTTGTCGCCCTTACATTGATTCATTAAAAAAGAGAAATTATTGCAATATGTTTTTAGTTGAAGTCTTACAGATCTGTATTTTATTGAGAGAAAATGTTTAGTCTGTCACATTTATTACAATATATTAATTTACTCCTTCATTATTGTTACATATACAAACAGGAAACGTGAATAAATGTTTTGCATTAAAAGTTGTAGATGTTTTATTATAAAGATTTTACGTTATCGAATTAACATCATTAGCATTTTCGGAAACATTATGCCGAAACGTAGATCAACGGAATTGAATTGAAAAAATATATAACATGATAAATACTCAATTCGAATATGATTTTAACTATATTAGATCGATGGTATAAATAGAAAACGATCTTAAGTATCATTATATCATCAAAAATGCGCATCTTGAAATGTGTAGTGAAATTGAGTTTATATTTTCATGAATAACCAGACATAATTTGTTTTCTATAATAGTAAACAAAATATATTATATTTTAGGGTGTGTAAAACTTATTGTTAAAAGCACTTG